>NW_027212044.1:252500-262500 GCF_036971445.1 Narcine bancroftii | reverse complement strand
CACGGTCGTCGCGCTCACCGACGCAGAGAGACACGCGAGAGACCCCAGCGGCCTTCTGCACCTGCACACGCCTGTCCGCCCGCCGGCGTGGCAGCTTGCCCGCTCTCTGCACTCTGCCCAGCCCCGGTCGCCTGCCGAGGGGGATTGGAAAACGGCCGTGCACGTGGTCTCCCCTGCCGACCTAGGGAGCCCTGTGCCGGTTTCAGCTCGTGACACTTCTTTGGTGTGTGTGGTCAGACTCTTTTTCGCCTCCAGCTCGGCAGGCAGCGCACGCGCCCTGGGCCCACGTACGCACCGGTCTGCCACCCTCGCGGGGTGCGAGGTTTGTTTGCTTGAGAAGCCCTCTCTCTTGGCCAGCGAGACCCCGGAGGTCATCTCGCCCCGTCCTTGGTTAGGCCATGATCCAACACCTGGAGCGTCCGGGCTCCGCAAACTCCCGAGGCCCACAGAGATTCGGCGGTGGGTGGAACGCCCTGAGGCCGGCCGAAGGAACCACCGCCGGGCGCACAAAGTACCTCCCTCCTCCCTGAGGTGCTCTGCCGCCAAACAAAACCCATGCAGGGGCTACTCCAAAGACGGATCTCCAGCCACAAGACCGTCAACTGCTGCGGAGGAAGATCCCAGTCACCCCCTCGTCTGAACCGTCAATTGCTGCGGAGAAGGTCTCTTCCCAAACTGGTGGGGGGGATAAAAGCCCTGGTCGTGTTCCCTCTGAGCAGTTAGGGGTAACCGACAGAGGGCCGCGTGGTGGAGTCTGTCCCAAGCCTGAAACACCAGCGTCTCCGCTGGGCCGCCGGGCCTCTCCATACGGCACGAACACGACAAGCACGATCGATCCAGGAACGACGATTTCAGGACAACTCAGACGAATGAGAGCATGGTATATTTTAGCCCGAAGCCTCGCCCTTCTTTCATAGCTTCCGAGCATGTACACTTGGCCCTTCTTGCCCAAACTCTTGACGGTGCTGCCTTCCCGTCTATTTTAGTGCCTTCAACCTTAAGTATTATATTGCCTTCGAGCCCATTGTGGCACCACTTAAGGACAATGCACGAAGTGACCAACATACCAAAACTTTTTCTAAGTGTCTCTGAAAAACGTGTTCCCGAAAATCTCCGGGCACTCCGCCAATCCCCCCGTACAGAAAATGCAATTTTCGATTCGGCGGGGTAGCTCGCGGAGGGTCGACCGCGGATGCTGCATCTCAGCCCGGGTTCACGTCGAAAATCGGACCCTCATCAGAGCCTCCAGCGGCAACTCGTGAACCATGACCGGGAGTGCCCGTACCAGAAATGCAAATGCGACGTCGGCGGGCGACCGCGCGGAGGTCCCACCGGCCGAAGTCTCGTGAGGCCGGCCTGAGCCATCCGATGTTAACTTCATGGACTTCCGTGGGGAACTTGTTAACTGGCGGGCTGGCAGGAGCAAGCCATTGCCAAGCGGGCCGACTGTCGGAAGCATGACCGTCAGTTGAGCACTGTGGCCGGTAAGACACCCTTGAATCCGATACGATCGGGACTTCCGCGACCGGACTTAGGTTTCTTTTAGGACTTTGCCATTCTTGCGGGGAAAAGGGAAACACCGGAGCTCCCCGAGTTCACGAGCCGACCAAGAAGAGGTGCCACGGGGCTCCCACGAAGCGGTCGTGGTCGGCCCCTGGCCACCGGTCACCGGTCACCGAGTTCAAAACACGGCCCCTGTAATCTCCGGAGAGTCCGCCAATCCCCCCGTGCAGAAATTGCAAGTTGATGATCGGCGGATCGGACTCCGGAGGTCCTACCGAAAAGGGAGCGACCTGGTCGGCCGCTCGCCGCGGATCCTACCCCATCGGACTTCCGGGCAACCCAGAATCTCAAACCGGCGGAGGGCAAATCGTTCAGCAGAGTGCCAAGCCTCCACTGGCGGCAAGGGCCCCTCTCTGCCCCGCCGGAGGGGAGAGGGCAGACACCGGAGCTCCCCCGAATCGGTCGTAGTCGGCCCCTGGCCACCGGTCACCGAGTTCAAAACACGGCACCTGAAATCTCCGGAGAGTCCGCCAATCCCCCCGTGCAGAAAATGCAAGTTGATGATCGGCGGCTCGGGATCCGGAGGTCCTACCGAAAAGGGAGCGACCTGGTCGGCCGCACGCCGCGGATCCGACCCCATCGGACTTCCGGGCAACCCAGAATCTCAAGCCGGCGGAGGGCAAATCGTTCAGCAGAGTGCCAAGCCTCCACTTGCGGCAAGGGCCACTCTCTGCCCCGCCGGAGGGGAGAGGGCAGACACCGGAGCTCCCCCGAATCGGTCGTAGTCGGCCCCTGGCCAACGGTCACCGAGTTCAAAACACGGCACCTGAAATCTCCGGAGAGTCCGCCAATCCCCCCGTGCAGAAAATGCAAGTTGATGATCGGCGGCTCTGGATCCGGAGGTCCTACCGAAAAGGGAGCGACCTGGTCGGCCGCACGCCGCGGATCCAACCCCATCCGACTTCCGGGCAACCCAGAATCTCAACCGGGCGGAGGGCAAATCGTTCAGCTGAGTGCCAAGACTCAACTGGCGGCGAGGCTGACTCTCTGACCTAACGGCAGGGAGAGGGCAGACACCGCAGCTCTCCCGAAGCGGTCGTGGTCGGCCCCTGGCCACCGGTCACCGAGTTCAAAACACGGCACCTGAAATCTCCGGAGAGTCCGCCAATCCCCCCGTGCAGAAAATGCAAGTTGATGATCGGCGGCACGGGCTCCGGAAGTCCTACCGAAAAGGGAGCGACCTGGTCGGCCGAACTCCGTGGATCCGACCCCATACGACTTCCAGTCTCTTCGTTAATAACCATACCGGACAACTCGTAAACCAAACTCAGCTACGAACGGCAATTAGTTAAGCAGAAGGGCCGAGCAACTCGTCAACCAAACGGACGTGGGGAAACTCGTGAACCAAGCAGACGTGGGGCAACTCGTGAACCAGACGGCCAGGGAACTCGTCAATCAAGCTTTCCTGGAGCAATTCGTAAACCAAGCTGACCTACGAACGGCAATTAGTTAAGCAGAAGGGCCGGGCAACTCGTCAACCAAACGGACGTGGGGCAACTCGTGAACCAAGCAGACGTGGGGCAACTCGTGAACCAGACGGCCAGGGAACTCGTGAATCAAGCTTTCGTGGAGCAACTCGTAAACCAAGCTAACCTACGAACGGCAATGCACCAGAAGGACTGGGCAACTCATGAACCAAATGGACGTGGGGCAATTCGTGAACCAGGCAGACGTGGGGCAACTCGTGAACCAGACGGACAGGCAACTCGTGAATCAAGCTTTCGTGGGGCAACCCGTAAACCAAGCTGACCTACGAACGGCAATTAGTTAAGCAGAAGTGCCGGGCAACTCGTCAACCAAACGGACGTAGGGCAACTCGTGAACCAAGCAGACGTGGGGCAACTCGTGAACCAGACGGCCAGGGAACTCGTGAATCAAGCTTTCGTGGAGCAACTCGTAAACCAAGCTAACCTACGAACGGCAATGCACCAGAAGGACTGGGCAACTCATGAACCAAATGGACGTGTGGCAATTCGAAAACCAAGCAGACGTGCGGCAACTCGTGAACCAAGCAGACGTGGGGCAACTCGTGGACCAAGCTGACCTACGAACGGCAATTAGTTAAGCAGAAGTGCCGGGCAACTCGTCAACCAAATGGACGTGGAGCAATTAGTGAAGCAAGCAGACCTGTGGCAACTCGTCAACCAGACGGCCAGGGAACTCGTGAATCAAGCTTTCGTGGAGCAACTCGTAAACCAAGCTGACGTACGAACGTCAATTCACCAGAAGGACTGGGCAACTCATGAACCAAATGGACGTGTGGCAATTCGAAAACCAAGCAGACGTGCGGCAACTCGTGAACCAAGCAGACGTGGGGCAACTCGTGAACCAGTCAGACAGGCAACTCGTGAACCAAGCAGACGTGGGGCAACTCGTGAACCAGACGGCCAGGGAACTCGTCAATCAAGCTTTCGTGGAGCAATTCGTAAACCAAGCTGACCTACGAACGGCAATTAGTTAAGCAGAAGGGCCGGGCAACTCGTCAACCAAATGGACGTGGGGCAATTCGTGAACCAAGCAGACGTGGGGCAACTCGTGAACCAGTCAGACAGGCAACTCGTGAACCAAGCAGACGTGGGGCAACTCGTGAACCAGACGGCCAGGGAACTCGTGAATCAAGCTTTCCTGGAGCAATTCGTAAACCAAGCTGACGTACGAACGGCAATGCACCTGAAGGACTGGGCAACTCATGAACCAAATGGACGTGGGGCAATTCGTGAACCAGGCAGACGTGGGGCAACTCGTGAACCAGACGGACAGGCAACTCGTGAATCAAGCTTTCGTGGAGCAACTCGTAAACCAAGCTAACCTACGAACGGCAATGCACCAGAAGGACTGGGCAACTCATGAACCAAACGGACGTGGGGCAATTCGTGAACCAGGCAGACGTGGGGCAACTCGTGAACCAGACGGACAGGCAACTCGTGCATCAAGCTTTCGTGGGGCAACCCGTAAACCAAGCTGACCTACGAACGGCAATTAGTTAAGCAGAAGTGCCGGGCAACTCGTCAACCAAACGGACGTGGGGCAACTCGTGAAGCAAGCAGACGTGGGGCAACTCGTGAACCAGACGGCCAGGGAACTCGTGAATCAAGCTTTCGTGGAGCAACTCGTAAACCAAGCTAACCTACGAACGGCAATGCACCAGAAGGACTGGGCAACTCATGAACCAAACGGACGTGGGGCAATTCGTGAACCAGGCAGACGTGGGGCAACTCGTGAACCAGACGGACAGGCAACTCGTGCGTCAAGCTTTCGTGGGGCAACCCGTAAACCAAGCTGACCTACGAACGGCAATTAGTTAAGCAGAAGTGCCGGGCAACTCGTCAACCAAACGGACGTGGGGCAACTCGTGAAGCAAGCAGACGTGGGGCAACTCGTGAACCAGACGGCCAGGGAACTCGTGAATCAAGCTTTCGTGGAGCAACTCGTAAACCAAGCTAACCTACGAACGGCAATGCAGCAGAAGGACTGGGCAACTCATGAACCAAACGGACGTGGGGCAATTCGTGAACCAGGCAGACGTGGGGCAACTCGTGAACCAGACGGACAGGCAACTCGTGCATCAAGCTTTCGTGGGGCAACCCGTAAACCAAGCTGACCTACGAACGGCAATTAGTTAAGCAGAAGTGCCGGGCAACTCGTCAACCAAATGGACGTGGAGCAATTAGTGAAGCAAGCAGACCTGTGGCAACTCGTGAACCAGACGGCCAGGGAACTCGTGAATCAAGCTTTCGTGGAGCAACTCGTAAACCAAGCTGACCTACGAACGGCAATGCACCAGAAGGACTGGGCAACTCATGAACCAAACGGACGTGGGGCAATTCGTGAACCAGGCAGACCTGGGGCAACTCGTGAACCAGTCGGACAGGCAACTCGTGAACCAAGCAGACGTGGGGCAACTCGTGAACCAGACGGCCAGGGAACTCGTCAATCAAGCTTTCCTGGAGCAATTCGTAAACCAAGCTGACCTACGAACGGCAATTAGTTAAGCAGAAGGGCCGGGCAACTCGTCAACCAAATGGACGTGGGGCAATTCGTGAACCAAGCAGACGTGGGGCAACTCGTGAACCAGACGGCCAGGGAACTCGTGAATCAAGCTTTCGTGGAGCAACTCGTAAACCAAGCTGACGTACGAACGGCAATTCACCAGAAGGACTGGGCAACTCATGAACCAAATGGACGTGGGGCAATTCGTGAACCAGGCAGACGTGGGGCAACTCGTGAACCAGACGGACAGGCAACTCGTGAATCAAGCTTTCGTGGGGCAACTCGTAAACCAAGCTGACCTACGAACGGCAATTAGTTAAGCAGAAGTGCCGGGCAACTCGTCAACCAAATGGACGTGGAGCAATTAGTGAAGCAAGCAGACGTGGGGCAACTCGTGAACCAGACGGCCAGGGAACTCGTGAATCAAGCTTTCGTGGAGTAACTCGTAAACCAAGCTGACCTACGAACGGCAATGCACCAGAAGGACTGGGCAACTCATGAACCAAACGGACGTGGGGCAATTCGTGAACCAGGCAGACGTGGGGCAACTCGTGAACCAGACGGACAGGCAACTCGTGAGTCAAGCTTTCGTGGGGCAACCCGTAAACCAAGCTGACCTACGAACGGCAATTAGTTAAGCAGAAGTGCCGGGCAACTCGTCAACCAAATGGACGTGGAGCAATTAGTGAAGCAAGCAGACCTGGGGCAACTCGTGAACCAGACGGCCAGGGAACTCGTGAATCAAGCTTTCGTGGAGCAACTCGTAAACCAAGCTGACCTACGAACGGCAATTAGTTAAGCAGAAGGGCCGGGCAACTCGTCAACCAAACGAACGTGGGGCAACTCGTGAACCAAGCAGACGTGGGGCAACTCGTGAACCAGACGGCCAGGGAACTCGTGAATCAAGCTTTCCTGGAGCAATTCGTAAACCAAGCTGACGTACGAACGGCAATGCACCTGAAGGACTGGGCAACTCATGAACCAAATGGACGTGGGGCAATTCGTGAACCAGGCAGACGTGGGGCAACTCGTGAACCAGACGGACAGGCAACTCGTGAATCAAGCTTTCGTGGAGCAACTCGTAAACCAAGCTAACCTACGAACGGCAATGCACCAGAAGGACTGGGCAACTCATGAACCAAACGGACGTGGGGCAATTCGTGAACCAGGCAGACGTGGGGCAACTCGTGAACCAGACGGACAGGCAACTCGTGCATCAAGCTTTCGTGGGGCAACCCGTAAACCAAGCTGACCTACGAACGGCAATTAGTTAAGCAGAAGTGCCGGGCAACTCGTCAACCAAACGGACGTGGGGCAACTCGTGAAGCAAGCAGACGTGGGGCAACTCGTGAACCAGACGGCCAGGGAACTCGTGAATCAAGCTTTCGTGGAGCAACTCGTAAACCAAGCTAACCTACGAACGGCAATGCACCAGAAGGACTGGGCAACTCATGAACCAAACGGACGTGGGGCAATTCGTGAACCAGGCAGACGTGGGGCAACTCGTGAACCAGACGGACAGGCAACTCGTGCATCAAGCTTTCGTGGGGCAACCCGTAAACCAAGCTGACCTACGAACGGCAATTAGTTAAGCAGAAGTGCCGGGCAACTCGTCAACCAAACGGACGTGGGGCAACTCGTGAAGCAAGCAGACGTGGGGCAACTCGTGAACCAGACGGCCAGGGAACTCGTGAATCAAGCTTTCGTGGAGCAACTCGTAAACCAAGCTAACCTACGAACGGCAATGCAGCAGAAGGACTGGGCAACTCATGAACCAAACGGACGTGGGGCAATTCGTGAACCAGGCAGACGTGGGGCAACTCGTGAACCAGACGGACAGGCAACTCGTGCATCAAGCTTTCGTGGGGCAACCCGTAAACCAAGCTGACCTACGAACGGCAATTAGTTAAGCAGAAGTGCCGGGCAACTCGTCAACCAAATGGACGTGGAGCAATTAGTGAAGCAAGCAGACCTGTGGCAACTCGTGAACCAGACGGCCAGGGAACTCGTGAATCAAGCTTTCGTGGAGCAACTCGTAAACCAAGCTGACCTACGAACGGCAATGCACCAGAAGGACTGGGCAACTCATGAACCAAACGGACGTGGGGCAATTCGTGAACCAGGCAGACCTGGGGCAACTCGTGAACCAGTCGGACAGGCAACTCGTGAACCAAGCAGACGTGGGGCAACTCGTGAACCAGACGGCCAGGGAACTCGTCAATCAAGCTTTCCTGGAGCAATTCGTAAACCAAGCTGACCTACGAACGGCAATTAGTTAAGCAGAAGGGCCGGGCAACTCGTCAACCAAATGGACGTGGGGCAATTCGTGAACCAAGCAGACGTGGGGCAACTCGTGAACCAGACGGCCAGGGAACTCGTGAATCAAGCTTTCGTGGAGCAACTCGTAAACCAAGCTGACGTACGAACGGCAATTCACCAGAAGGACTGGGCAACTCATGAACCAAATGGACGTGGGGCAATTCGTGAACCAGGCAGACGTGGGGCAACTCGTGAACCAGACGGACAGGCAACTCGTGAATCAAGCTTTCGTGGGGCAACTCGTAAACCAAGCTGACCTACGAACGGCAATTAGTTAAGCAGAAGTGCCGGGCAACTCGTCAACCAAATGGACGTGGAGCAATTAGTGAAGCAAGCAGACGTGGGGCAACTCGTGAACCAGACGGCCAGGGAACTCGTGAATCAAGCTTTCGTGGAGTAACTCGTAAACCAAGCTGACCTACGAACGGCAATGCACCAGAAGGACTGGGCAACTCATGAACCAAACGGACGTGGGGCAATTCGTGAACCAGGCAGACGTGGGGCAACTCGTGAACCAGACGGACAGGCAACTCGTGAGTCAAGCTTTCGTGGGGCAACCCGTAAACCAAGCTGACCTACGAACGGCAATTAGTTAAGCAGAAGTGCCGGGCAACTCGTCAACCAAATGGACGTGGAGCAATTAGTGAAGCAAGCAGACCTGGGGCAACTCGTGAACCAGACGGCCAGGGAACTCGTGAATCAAGCTTTCGTGGAGCAACTCGTAAACCAAGCTGACCTACGAACGGCAATTAGTTAAGCAGAAGGGCCGGGCAACTCGTCAACCAAACGAACGTGGGGCAACTCGTGAACCAAGCAGACGTGGGGCAACTCGTGAACCAGACGGCCAGGGAACTCGTGAATCAAGCTTTCCTGGAGCAATTCGTAAACCAAGCTGACGTACGAACGGCAATGCACCTGAAGGACTGGGCAACTCATGAACCAAATGGACGTGGGGCAATTCGTGAACCAGGCAGACGTGGGGCAACTCGTGAACCAGACGGACAGGCAACTCGTGAATCAAGCTTTCGTGGAGCAACTCGTAAACCAAGCTAACCTACGAACGGCAATGCACCAGAAGGACTGGGCAACTCATGAACCAAACGGACGTGGGGCAATTCGTGAACCAGGCAGACGTGGGGCAACTCGTGAACCAGACGGACAGGCAACTCGTGCATCAAGCTTTCGTGGGGCAACCCGTAAACCAAGCTGACCTACGAACGGCAATTAGTTAAGCAGAAGTGCCGGGCAACTCGTCAACCAAACGGACGTGGGGCAACTCGTGAAGCAAGCAGACGTGGGGCAACTCGTGAACCAGACGGCCAGGGAACTCGTGAATCAAGCTTTCGTGGAGCAACTCGTAAACCAAGCTAACCTACGAACGGCAATGCACCAGAAGGACTGGGCAACTCATGAACCAAACGGACGTGGGGCAATTCGTGAACCAGGCAGACGTGGGGCAACTCGTGAACCAGACGGACAGGCAACTCGTGCATCAAGCTTTCGTGGGGCAACCCGTAAACCAAGCTGACCTACGAACGGCAATTAGTTAAGCAGAAGTGCCGGGCAACTCGTCAACCAAACGGACGTGGGGCAACTCGTGAAGCAAGCAGACGTGGGGCAACTCGTGAACCAGACGGCCAGGGAACTCGTGAATCAAGCTTTCGTGGAGCAACTCGTAAACCAAGCTAACCTACGAACGGCAATGCACCAGAAGGACTGGGCAACTCATGAACCAAACGGACGTGGGGCAATTCGTGAACCAGGCAGACGTGGGGCAACTCGTGAACCAGACGGACAGGCAACTCGTGCATCAAGCTTTCGTGGGGCAACCCGTAAACCAAGCTGACCTACGAACGGCAATTAGTTAAGCAGAAGTGCCGGGCAACTCGTCAACCAAACGGACGTGGGGCAACTCGTGAAGCAAGCAGACGTGGGGCAACTCGTGAACCAGACGGCCAGGGAACTCGTGAATCAAGCTTTCGTGGAGCAACTCGTAAACCAAGCTAACCTACGAACGGCAATGCACCAGAAGGACTGGGCAACTCATGAACCAAACGGACGTGGGGCAATTCGTGAACCAGGCAGACGTGGGGCAACTCGTGAACCAGACGGACAGGCAACTCGTGCA
>NW_027212044.1:222500-232500 GCF_036971445.1 Narcine bancroftii | reverse complement strand
AGCCCGAAGCCTCGCCCTTCTTTCATAGCTTCCGAGCATGTACACTTGGCCCTTCTTGCCCAAACTCTTGACGGTGCTGCCTTCCCGTCTATTTTAGTGCCTTCAACCTTAAGTATTATATTGCCTTCGAGCCCATTGTGGCACCACTTAAGGACAATGCACGAAGTGACCAACATACCAAAACTTTTTCTAAGTGTCTCTGAAAAACGTGTTCCCGAAAATCTCCGGGCACTCCGCCAATCCCCCCGTACAGAAAATGCAATTTTCGATTCGGCGGGGTAGCTCGCGGAGGGTCGACCGCGGATGCTGCATCTCAGCCCGGGTTCACGTCGAAAATCGGACCCTCATCAGAGCCTCCAGCGGCAACTCGTGAACCATGACCGGGAGTGCCCGTACCAGAAATGCAAATGCGACGTCGGCGGGCGACCGCGCGGAGGTCCCACCGGCCGAAGTCTCGTGAGGCCGGCCTGAGCCATCCGATGTTAACTTCATGGACTTCCGTGGGGAACTTGTTAACTGGCGGGCTGGCAGGAGCAAGCCATTGCCAAGCGGGCCGACTGTCGGAAGCATGACCGTCAGTTGAGCACTGTGGCCGGTAAGACACCCTTGAATCCGATACGATCGGGACTTCCGCGACCGGACTTAGGTTTCTTTTAGGACTTTGCCATTCTTGCGGGGAAAAGGGAAACACCGGAGCTCCCCGAGTTCACGAGCCGACCAAGAAGAGGTGCCACGGGGCTCCCACGAAGCGGTCGTGGTCGGCCCCTGGCCACCGGTCACCGGTCACCGAGTTCAAAACACGGCCCCTGTAATCTCCGGAGAGTCCGCCAATCCCCCCGTGCAGAAATTGCAAGTTGATGATCGGCGGATCGGACTCCGGAGGTCCTACCGAAAAGGGAGCGACCTGGTCGGCCGCTCGCCGCGGATCCTACCCCATCGGACTTCCGGGCAACCCAGAATCTCAAACCGGCGGAGGGCAAATCGTTCAGCAGAGTGCCAAGCCTCCACTGGCGGCAAGGGCCCCTCTCTGCCCCGCCGGAGGGGAGAGGGCAGACACCGGAGCTCCCCCGAATCGGTCGTAGTCGGCCCCTGGCCACCGGTCACCGAGTTCAAAACACGGCACCTGAAATCTCCGGAGAGTCCGCCAATCCCCCCGTGCAGAAAATGCAAGTTGATGATCGGCGGCTCGGGATCCGGAGGTCCTACCGAAAAGGGAGCGACCTGGTCGGCCGCACGCCGCGGATCCGACCCCATCGGACTTCCGGGCAACCCAGAATCTCAAGCCGGCGGAGGGCAAATCGTTCAGCAGAGTGCCAAGCCTCCACTTGCGGCAAGGGCCACTCTCTGCCCCGCCGGAGGGGAGAGGGCAGACACCGGAGCTCCCCCGAATCGGTCGTAGTCGGCCCCTGGCCAACGGTCACCGAGTTCAAAACACGGCACCTGAAATCTCCGGAGAGTCCGCCAATCCCCCCGTGCAGAAAATGCAAGTTGATGATCGGCGGCTCTGGATCCGGAGGTCCTACCGAAAAGGGAGCGACCTGGTCGGCCGCACGCCGCGGATCCAACCCCATCCGACTTCCGGGCAACCCAGAATCTCAACCGGGCGGAGGGCAAATCGTTCAGCTGAGTGCCAAGACTCAACTGGCGGCGAGGCTGACTCTCTGACCTAACGGCAGGGAGAGGGCAGACACCGCAGCTCTCCCGAAGCGGTCGTGGTCGGCCCCTGGCCACCGGTCACCGAGTTCAAAACACGGCACCTGAAATCTCCGGAGAGTCCGCCAATCCCCCCGTGCAGAAAATGCAAGTTGATGATCGGCGGCACGGGCTCCGGAAGTCCTACCGAAAAGGGAGCGACCTGGTCGGCCGAACTCCGTGGATCCGACCCCATACGACTTCCAGTCTCTTCGTTAATAACCATACCGGACAACTCGTAAACCAAACTCAGCTACGAACGGCAATTAGTTAAGCAGAAGGGCCGAGCAACTCGTCAACCAAACGGACGTGGGGAAACTCGTGAACCAAGCAGACGTGGGGCAACTCGTGAACCAGACGGCCAGGGAACTCGTCAATCAAGCTTTCCTGGAGCAATTCGTAAACCAAGCTGACCTACGAACGGCAATTAGTTAAGCAGAAGGGCCGGGCAACTCGTCAACCAAACGGACGTGGGGCAACTCGTGAACCAAGCAGACGTGGGGCAACTCGTGAACCAGACGGCCAGGGAACTCGTGAATCAAGCTTTCGTGGAGCAACTCGTAAACCAAGCTAACCTACGAACGGCAATGCACCAGAAGGACTGGGCAACTCATGAACCAAATGGACGTGGGGCAATTCGTGAACCAGGCAGACGTGGGGCAACTCGTGAACCAGACGGACAGGCAACTCGTGAATCAAGCTTTCGTGGGGCAACCCGTAAACCAAGCTGACCTACGAACGGCAATTAGTTAAGCAGAAGTGCCGGGCAACTCGTCAACCAAACGGACGTAGGGCAACTCGTGAACCAAGCAGACGTGGGGCAACTCGTGAACCAGACGGCCAGGGAACTCGTGAATCAAGCTTTCGTGGAGCAACTCGTAAACCAAGCTAACCTACGAACGGCAATGCACCAGAAGGACTGGGCAACTCATGAACCAAATGGACGTGTGGCAATTCGAAAACCAAGCAGACGTGCGGCAACTCGTGAACCAAGCAGACGTGGGGCAACTCGTGGACCAAGCTGACCTACGAACGGCAATTAGTTAAGCAGAAGTGCCGGGCAACTCGTCAACCAAATGGACGTGGAGCAATTAGTGAAGCAAGCAGACCTGTGGCAACTCGTCAACCAGACGGCCAGGGAACTCGTGAATCAAGCTTTCGTGGAGCAACTCGTAAACCAAGCTGACGTACGAACGTCAATTCACCAGAAGGACTGGGCAACTCATGAACCAAATGGACGTGTGGCAATTCGAAAACCAAGCAGACGTGCGGCAACTCGTGAACCAAGCAGACGTGGGGCAACTCGTGAACCAGTCAGACAGGCAACTCGTGAACCAAGCAGACGTGGGGCAACTCGTGAACCAGACGGCCAGGGAACTCGTCAATCAAGCTTTCGTGGAGCAATTCGTAAACCAAGCTGACCTACGAACGGCAATTAGTTAAGCAGAAGGGCCGGGCAACTCGTCAACCAAATGGACGTGGGGCAATTCGTGAACCAAGCAGACGTGGGGCAACTCGTGAACCAGTCAGACAGGCAACTCGTGAACCAAGCAGACGTGGGGCAACTCGTGAACCAGACGGCCAGGGAACTCGTGAATCAAGCTTTCCTGGAGCAATTCGTAAACCAAGCTGACGTACGAACGGCAATGCACCTGAAGGACTGGGCAACTCATGAACCAAATGGACGTGGGGCAATTCGTGAACCAGGCAGACGTGGGGCAACTCGTGAACCAGACGGACAGGCAACTCGTGAATCAAGCTTTCGTGGAGCAACTCGTAAACCAAGCTAACCTACGAACGGCAATGCACCAGAAGGACTGGGCAACTCATGAACCAAACGGACGTGGGGCAATTCGTGAACCAGGCAGACGTGGGGCAACTCGTGAACCAGACGGACAGGCAACTCGTGCATCAAGCTTTCGTGGGGCAACCCGTAAACCAAGCTGACCTACGAACGGCAATTAGTTAAGCAGAAGTGCCGGGCAACTCGTCAACCAAACGGACGTGGGGCAACTCGTGAAGCAAGCAGACGTGGGGCAACTCGTGAACCAGACGGCCAGGGAACTCGTGAATCAAGCTTTCGTGGAGCAACTCGTAAACCAAGCTAACCTACGAACGGCAATGCACCAGAAGGACTGGGCAACTCATGAACCAAACGGACGTGGGGCAATTCGTGAACCAGGCAGACGTGGGGCAACTCGTGAACCAGACGGACAGGCAACTCGTGCGTCAAGCTTTCGTGGGGCAACCCGTAAACCAAGCTGACCTACGAACGGCAATTAGTTAAGCAGAAGTGCCGGGCAACTCGTCAACCAAACGGACGTGGGGCAACTCGTGAAGCAAGCAGACGTGGGGCAACTCGTGAACCAGACGGCCAGGGAACTCGTGAATCAAGCTTTCGTGGAGCAACTCGTAAACCAAGCTAACCTACGAACGGCAATGCAGCAGAAGGACTGGGCAACTCATGAACCAAACGGACGTGGGGCAATTCGTGAACCAGGCAGACGTGGGGCAACTCGTGAACCAGACGGACAGGCAACTCGTGCATCAAGCTTTCGTGGGGCAACCCGTAAACCAAGCTGACCTACGAACGGCAATTAGTTAAGCAGAAGTGCCGGGCAACTCGTCAACCAAATGGACGTGGAGCAATTAGTGAAGCAAGCAGACCTGTGGCAACTCGTGAACCAGACGGCCAGGGAACTCGTGAATCAAGCTTTCGTGGAGCAACTCGTAAACCAAGCTGACCTACGAACGGCAATGCACCAGAAGGACTGGGCAACTCATGAACCAAACGGACGTGGGGCAATTCGTGAACCAGGCAGACCTGGGGCAACTCGTGAACCAGTCGGACAGGCAACTCGTGAACCAAGCAGACGTGGGGCAACTCGTGAACCAGACGGCCAGGGAACTCGTCAATCAAGCTTTCCTGGAGCAATTCGTAAACCAAGCTGACCTACGAACGGCAATTAGTTAAGCAGAAGGGCCGGGCAACTCGTCAACCAAATGGACGTGGGGCAATTCGTGAACCAAGCAGACGTGGGGCAACTCGTGAACCAGACGGCCAGGGAACTCGTGAATCAAGCTTTCGTGGAGCAACTCGTAAACCAAGCTGACGTACGAACGGCAATTCACCAGAAGGACTGGGCAACTCATGAACCAAATGGACGTGGGGCAATTCGTGAACCAGGCAGACGTGGGGCAACTCGTGAACCAGACGGACAGGCAACTCGTGAATCAAGCTTTCGTGGGGCAACTCGTAAACCAAGCTGACCTACGAACGGCAATTAGTTAAGCAGAAGTGCCGGGCAACTCGTCAACCAAATGGACGTGGAGCAATTAGTGAAGCAAGCAGACGTGGGGCAACTCGTGAACCAGACGGCCAGGGAACTCGTGAATCAAGCTTTCGTGGAGTAACTCGTAAACCAAGCTGACCTACGAACGGCAATGCACCAGAAGGACTGGGCAACTCATGAACCAAACGGACGTGGGGCAATTCGTGAACCAGGCAGACGTGGGGCAACTCGTGAACCAGACGGACAGGCAACTCGTGAGTCAAGCTTTCGTGGGGCAACCCGTAAACCAAGCTGACCTACGAACGGCAATTAGTTAAGCAGAAGTGCCGGGCAACTCGTCAACCAAATGGACGTGGAGCAATTAGTGAAGCAAGCAGACCTGGGGCAACTCGTGAACCAGACGGCCAGGGAACTCGTGAATCAAGCTTTCGTGGAGCAACTCGTAAACCAAGCTGACCTACGAACGGCAATTAGTTAAGCAGAAGGGCCGGGCAACTCGTCAACCAAACGAACGTGGGGCAACTCGTGAACCAAGCAGACGTGGGGCAACTCGTGAACCAGACGGCCAGGGAACTCGTGAATCAAGCTTTCCTGGAGCAATTCGTAAACCAAGCTGACGTACGAACGGCAATGCACCTGAAGGACTGGGCAACTCATGAACCAAATGGACGTGGGGCAATTCGTGAACCAGGCAGACGTGGGGCAACTCGTGAACCAGACGGACAGGCAACTCGTGAATCAAGCTTTCGTGGAGCAACTCGTAAACCAAGCTAACCTACGAACGGCAATGCACCAGAAGGACTGGGCAACTCATGAACCAAACGGACGTGGGGCAATTCGTGAACCAGGCAGACGTGGGGCAACTCGTGAACCAGACGGACAGGCAACTCGTGCATCAAGCTTTCGTGGGGCAACCCGTAAACCAAGCTGACCTACGAACGGCAATTAGTTAAGCAGAAGTGCCGGGCAACTCGTCAACCAAACGGACGTGGGGCAACTCGTGAAGCAAGCAGACGTGGGGCAACTCGTGAACCAGACGGCCAGGGAACTCGTGAATCAAGCTTTCGTGGAGCAACTCGTAAACCAAGCTAACCTACGAACGGCAATGCACCAGAAGGACTGGGCAACTCATGAACCAAACGGACGTGGGGCAATTCGTGAACCAGGCAGACGTGGGGCAACTCGTGAACCAGACGGACAGGCAACTCGTGCATCAAGCTTTCGTGGGGCAACCCGTAAACCAAGCTGACCTACGAACGGCAATTAGTTAAGCAGAAGTGCCGGGCAACTCGTCAACCAAACGGACGTGGGGCAACTCGTGAAGCAAGCAGACGTGGGGCAACTCGTGAACCAGACGGCCAGGGAACTCGTGAATCAAGCTTTCGTGGAGCAACTCGTAAACCAAGCTAACCTACGAACGGCAATGCAGCAGAAGGACTGGGCAACTCATGAACCAAACGGACGTGGGGCAATTCGTGAACCAGGCAGACGTGGGGCAACTCGTGAACCAGACGGACAGGCAACTCGTGCATCAAGCTTTCGTGGGGCAACCCGTAAACCAAGCTGACCTACGAACGGCAATTAGTTAAGCAGAAGTGCCGGGCAACTCGTCAACCAAATGGACGTGGAGCAATTAGTGAAGCAAGCAGACCTGTGGCAACTCGTGAACCAGACGGCCAGGGAACTCGTGAATCAAGCTTTCGTGGAGCAACTCGTAAACCAAGCTGACCTACGAACGGCAATGCACCAGAAGGACTGGGCAACTCATGAACCAAACGGACGTGGGGCAATTCGTGAACCAGGCAGACCTGGGGCAACTCGTGAACCAGTCGGACAGGCAACTCGTGAACCAAGCAGACGTGGGGCAACTCGTGAACCAGACGGCCAGGGAACTCGTCAATCAAGCTTTCCTGGAGCAATTCGTAAACCAAGCTGACCTACGAACGGCAATTAGTTAAGCAGAAGGGCCGGGCAACTCGTCAACCAAATGGACGTGGGGCAATTCGTGAACCAAGCAGACGTGGGGCAACTCGTGAACCAGACGGCCAGGGAACTCGTGAATCAAGCTTTCGTGGAGCAACTCGTAAACCAAGCTGACGTACGAACGGCAATTCACCAGAAGGACTGGGCAACTCATGAACCAAATGGACGTGGGGCAATTCGTGAACCAGGCAGACGTGGGGCAACTCGTGAACCAGACGGACAGGCAACTCGTGAATCAAGCTTTCGTGGGGCAACTCGTAAACCAAGCTGACCTACGAACGGCAATTAGTTAAGCAGAAGTGCCGGGCAACTCGTCAACCAAATGGACGTGGAGCAATTAGTGAAGCAAGCAGACGTGGGGCAACTCGTGAACCAGACGGCCAGGGAACTCGTGAATCAAGCTTTCGTGGAGTAACTCGTAAACCAAGCTGACCTACGAACGGCAATGCACCAGAAGGACTGGGCAACTCATGAACCAAACGGACGTGGGGCAATTCGTGAACCAGGCAGACGTGGGGCAACTCGTGAACCAGACGGACAGGCAACTCGTGAGTCAAGCTTTCGTGGGGCAACCCGTAAACCAAGCTGACCTACGAACGGCAATTAGTTAAGCAGAAGTGCCGGGCAACTCGTCAACCAAATGGACGTGGAGCAATTAGTGAAGCAAGCAGACCTGGGGCAACTCGTGAACCAGACGGCCAGGGAACTCGTGAATCAAGCTTTCGTGGAGCAACTCGTAAACCAAGCTGACCTACGAACGGCAATTAGTTAAGCAGAAGGGCCGGGCAACTCGTCAACCAAACGAACGTGGGGCAACTCGTGAACCAAGCAGACGTGGGGCAACTCGTGAACCAGACGGCCAGGGAACTCGTGAATCAAGCTTTCCTGGAGCAATTCGTAAACCAAGCTGACGTACGAACGGCAATGCACCTGAAGGACTGGGCAACTCATGAACCAAATGGACGTGGGGCAATTCGTGAACCAGGCAGACGTGGGGCAACTCGTGAACCAGACGGACAGGCAACTCGTGAATCAAGCTTTCGTGGAGCAACTCGTAAACCAAGCTAACCTACGAACGGCAATGCACCAGAAGGACTGGGCAACTCATGAACCAAACGGACGTGGGGCAATTCGTGAACCAGGCAGACGTGGGGCAACTCGTGAACCAGACGGACAGGCAACTCGTGCATCAAGCTTTCGTGGGGCAACCCGTAAACCAAGCTGACCTACGAACGGCAATTAGTTAAGCAGAAGTGCCGGGCAACTCGTCAACCAAACGGACGTGGGGCAACTCGTGAAGCAAGCAGACGTGGGGCAACTCGTGAACCAGACGGCCAGGGAACTCGTGAATCAAGCTTTCGTGGAGCAACTCGTAAACCAAGCTAACCTACGAACGGCAATGCACCAGAAGGACTGGGCAACTCATGAACCAAACGGACGTGGGGCAATTCGTGAACCAGGCAGACGTGGGGCAACTCGTGAACCAGACGGACAGGCAACTCGTGCATCAAGCTTTCGTGGGGCAACCCGTAAACCAAGCTGACCTACGAACGGCAATTAGTTAAGCAGAAGTGCCGGGCAACTCGTCAACCAAACGGACGTGGGGCAACTCGTGAAGCAAGCAGACGTGGGGCAACTCGTGAACCAGACGGCCAGGGAACTCGTGAATCAAGCTTTCGTGGAGCAACTCGTAAACCAAGCTAACCTACGAACGGCAATGCACCAGAAGGACTGGGCAACTCATGAACCAAACGGACGTGGGGCAATTCGTGAACCAGGCAGACGTGGGGCAACTCGTGAACCAGACGGACAGGCAACTCGTGCATCAAGCTTTCGTGGGGCAACCCGTAAACCAAGCTGACCTACGAACGGCAATTAGTTAAGCAGAAGTGCCGGGCAACTCGTCAACCAAACGGACGTGGGGCAACTCGTGAAGCAAGCAGACGTGGGGCAACTCGTGAACCAGACGGCCAGGGAACTCGTGAATCAAGCTTTCGTGGAGCAACTCGTAAACCAAGCTAACCTACGAACGGCAATGCACCAGAAGGACTGGGCAACTCATGAACCAAACGGACGTGGGGCAATTCGTGAACCAGGCAGACGTGGGGCAACTCGTGAACCAGACGGACAGGCAACTCGTGCATCAAGCTTTCGTGGGGCAACCCGTAAACCAAGCTGACCTACGAACGGCAATTAGTTAAGCAGAAGTGCCGGGCAACTCGTCAACCAAACGGACGTGGGGCAACTCGTGAAGCAAGCAGACGTGGGGCAACTCGTGAACCAGACGGCCAGGGAACTCGTGAATCAAGCTTTCGTGGAGCAACTCGTAAACCAAGCTAACCTACGAACGGCAATGCACCAGAAGGACTGGGCAACTCATGAACCAAACGGACGTGGGGCAATTCGTGAACCAGGCAGACGTGGGGCAACTCGTGAACCAGACGGACAGGCAACTCGTGCATCAAGCTTTCGTGGGGCAACCCGTAAACCAAGCTGACCTACGAACGGCAATTAGTTAAGCAGAAGTGCCGGGCAACTCGTCAACCAAATGGACGTGGAGCAATTAGTGAAGCAAGCAGACCTGTGGCAACTCGTGAACCAGACGGCCAGGGAACTCGTGAATCAAGCTTTCGTGGAGCAACTCGTAAACCAAGCTGACCTACGAACGGCAATGCACCAGAAGGACTGGGCAACTCATGAACCAAACGGACGTGGGGCAATTCGTGAACCAGGCAGACCTGGGGCAACTCGTGAACCAGTCGGACAGGCAACTCGTGAACCAAGCAGACGTGGGGCAACTCGTGAACCAGACGGCCAGGGAACTCGTCAATCAAGCTTTCGTGGGGCAACCCGTAAACCAAGCTGACCTACGAACGGCAATTAGTTAAGCAGAAGTGCCGGGCAACTCGTCAACCAAATGGACGTGGAGCAATTAGTGAAGCAAGCAGACCTGGGGCAACTCGTGAACCAGACGGCCAGGGAACTCGTGAATCAAGCTTTCGTGGAGCAACTCGTAAACCAAGCTGACCTAC